>NC_138504.1:0-5000 GCF_964252035.2 Podarcis erhardii | reverse complement strand
CACGGTGGATGGCAGGAAATTGCTAGGAGGACAAGTTGTGCAACAGACGCCTCCCATGGTGATGAGGATTGGAAATCATCGAGAAGTCATCAGCTTCAATGTCACCCGCCTTTCAGACACGCCTATAGTATTAGGCATGAGTTGGCTGGAGAGACACAGTCCTGCTGTAGCGTGGTACCAACGGCAGATCACCTTTTGCTCATCGTACTGTGCTCAACATTGCATCCAGTCCAGCCAGGAGGAGGGAGCTGAGCAGCAGTTGCAACTTGGCATGGTGCAGGCAGTACCCCGCAAGTACGAGGGGTTCCTGGAGGTTTTCTGCGAGAAGGAAGCTGACCAGTTGCCGCCCCACAGGCCTTATGATTGTGCCATCGACCTGGTGCCAGGGGCGCAGTTGCCGACTGCAAAGCTATATTCCATGTCTGAGGACGAGATGCAAGAACTCAGGGAGTTCATAGAGCACAATTTGAAGCGCGGATTCATCCGAGAATCGAAAGCGGTGGGGGGCAGTCCTGTTTTCTTTGTAAAGAAAAAGGACACGCCCCAAAAAAGACTCATTGTGGACTATCGATTCATAAACAGTAAGACCAAACCCAAGGCCTTCCCCATGCCCAAGATAGATGATCTCCTGGCAACCGTAAGGAAGGGGAAGATCTTCACCAAATTGGATCTGCGTGGAGCGTATAACCTCATACGCATCCGGGAGGGCGATGAGTGGAAGACGGCCATGTTCACGCCTCTGGGCACGTACGAATACAGAGTTATGCCATTTGGTCTCCAAAATGGATCTCACGTCTTCCAAGCATTTATGCATCACGTGCTAGCGGGACTTCTCTACAAGAAATGCGTGTGTTTCCTCGACGACATCCTGATCTTTTCGGAAACGGAGGAGGCCCATGAGAAGGACGTAAAGGAAGTCCTGCAGAGACTACGGGAGAACAAGCTCTACGCCAAGTTAGAGAAGTGCCAGTTTGATGTGACGGACGTGGATTTCCTAGGCTACAAGCTGTCCGACAAGGGGCTGGCCATGGACAGCGCCAAGGTCCGTGCGGTGTTGGACTGGAAGAGCCCTCGCAATCGGAAGGAAGTCCAAAGATTCATCGGCTTCGCCAACTTCTACCGCAAATTCATCAGAGGTTTTGCAAAGGAGACGGCAGCGATCACGGACACTCTCAGTTCCAAGAAAAAGAGGTTCGTGTGGACGGAACAGGCGGAGCGCTCTTTTCAGAAGCTTAAAAGCCTTTTCGCCTCCGAGGAGCAGCTGCTGCACGTGAATCCAGGCAAGCCCATACGAGTAGAGACCGACGCGTCAGACAGAGCGGTTGGAGCCGTACTCCTGCAAGAAGATCCACATGGAAACTGGAGACCCGGTGCCTTTTACTCCAGAAAGCTCAGCAAAGCGGAGCAAAACTACACCATATGGGACAGGGAGCTGTTAGCCATTCACGCAGCGTTCAAAGCGTGGCGACATTTCCTCATTGGAGCCAAGTGCAGGTCCGCACGGATCACAAGAACTTAGAGTATTGGCGCACGGCGAAACTCCAGAGCCAAAGACACATGCGCTGGGCAGAGTTCTTCGCGGATTTCGACTTCAGGATAGAGTACGTCCCAGGGGACTCCAACGTTATAGCCGATGCGCTCTCCAGGAAACCGCAATATCTTGAGGAAGCGGCGCCAATAGCAGCCAGGCACATTTTTGCACTGCAGGCGTGGGCGTGCGCTGCCATCGCTGTCGACCTGGACGCGGTACGACGCGCGTTGCAGGTAGATCAGTTTGCACAATCCAAAATAGAGGAGCTGCGTAGGGGTTCGCTGAGAGACGATGAGTTCCAGTTACGCGACGGACTGTTAACTCACAAGGGTGCCCTCTACGTGCCGAGCGACGAGCTCCGAGCAAAGGTTCTGCAGCAGTTGCACGACGCTCCCAGTGCGGGCCATTTCGGCAGGGAGAAGACAATGGAACTGGTGGCCAGGGACTTTTGGTGGCCCCAGATGCGAGGAGAAGTAGCGGAGTACGTCGCCAGATGTGACACTTGTCAGAGGTCCAAGCCAGTACACCAGAAGCCGGCGGGCTTACTGGAACCACTGGAAACACCACAGCAACCGTGGGAGAGGGTGGCGCTGGACTTCGTCACTGACCTGCCCAGTTCCAGAGGCAAGACGGCGGTACTGGTGGTGGTGGACTTGTTCACCAAGATGGCGCACTTCATTCCCTGCGCGAAGGTGGCGACGGCGGAACAGACCGCCAAGCTCTTCATCGACCACGTGTTCCGGGCGCATGGGCTGCCGCGGGCCATCCTGTCCGACAGGGGGCGCCAGTTTATTTCCAATTTTTGGCAGAAGCTCCTAGGTATCCTGCACGTCAAGATCAACCTAGCGTCGGCAAGACATCCACAAACCAACGGCCAAGCCGAGAGGGTCAACGCGATCATGCAGCAGTACCTGAGATGTTACGCAAATCAGCGACCCGCAGCTTGGGTGGACTACCTACCGATGGCGGAGTTTGCCTACAACAACACGAAGCATGCGTCGACGGGGGTGACGCCGTTCTTCGCGAACAATGGACGTCATCCCAGGACCTTCCCGGGGTTCGTAGCACCAAGAGAGGGGGAGCCGCAAGAGGCCGACCAGTTCGCTGCAGAACTACAAGAGGTGCACGAGGAGCTGCGGAGACATTTGGAGCTAGCCAAACAAGCATATAAGGTGCAGGCAGACAAAGGCAGAAGAGTGGGAGAGGACATCCAGGTGGGGGACTGGGTGTGGTTAGCGGCCCAGGCGATGCCAGCCAAGTCGTTGGCCAAGAAGAAGCTAGGGCACAGGCAGCTAGGACCATACCAGGTGGAGGCTAAGATCAACCCCGTGGCTTTTCGACTGGCCCTCCCCGAAGGTTCCAGAGTCCACCCGGTTTTTCATAGGTCGGTGCTCACTCCCTACAAGGCCCCGCACAGGTTTCAGGAGTCTGAAACAGTACCGCAGCCACGCACAGAGTCACCTTGGAGGGAGGGATCGCCTAGGGTCGAACCACTCAACGAGGTCACAGAGATCCTGGACTCGAGATGGGGGGAAGACGGAATAGAATACTTTCTAGTCAGAGAGGGTGCACCAGTCAGTGCCAGTGGGTGGGTGCCGGACTACGCTTTAGACGAACCTCTTTTAAAGGACGAGTTCCATGCCCTTTTCCCACATAGACCCATGCCAGCCGAGTACTTCGATGACTGGCTCTTTACCCCCACGTGTTCAGGCAGCACTTTCCACGGCTTTTCTTCAGCCGAGGAAAGAACGCCGGACTCAAACTCGCCCAGGGGATCGTGTTCGGGGGTGGACACAGAGCCCTCTTATTGGTGGGATGAGCAACCAGAGGAAGCCTGGCGCAAGAAATGGCTGAAGGGGCCTTGGCCGGCAGCACCAGACGAAGTAGCAATGGAAGAGGGAACTGCGAACATTTTGGGTGAAGAACCCGAATTCGAACACACGTACACCGAGCTGCCAGCAGAGGACATGGACGTAGCCGAACTGTATCCTGCATCTACCTCCGAGGAGCTGCAGTTCCCACAACCCGCACCCGATGGGGGGGAGGGGGGAAGGGGGGGCTTCGAGGGGGGGATGGATGTCAGGGGTTCAGGGAGAGAGGCGCAGAGGAGGGAGGAGACCGAGAGTGAGGGAGAAGGATTCCAGGCTGACGAGGAAGAGGACGACAATGACCCGAGATGGTCCATGAGTCCGTCCAGTGAATCGGAGGATTCCCAAAAGGGAGCCCCCCTGGTCAAGCCAAGGGGAGCCCAAGGGGGAAGCAGTCAGGAGCAGGGGAACGTAGGGGGAACCGCCAGTGGGAGTTGGAGATCGGGACCGGCTTCTCCACCGGAACGGAGTGAAGAGGGTGGAGTTACCAGTGTGTCGGGAGGAACAGAACAAGGAGCAGAGGGGGGAAGGAGATCGGGGCAAGACGTCCTGCCGGAAGGGGCGGAAAGCAGTACCGGGAGCAGTGTGGCTGTTGAAAGGAAGGTCAGGAGCAACGTACGCGCGCCAAGTTCAAATGTGGAGGCGCGCGGAAGTGGGGAGAGCTCTGGGGAGGAGCCTGGTGCCAAAGCACGAAGGAGGGGGGAGCAGGCAGGAGAAGACTCAGCCTCTGGGGAGTCCCGGAAGGAGGGAACACAGGGGGGCAGGAAGACCCTGCGGAAAAGGAAAGAGAGGAAAAGGTGGAGCAGCACAAGCCTCTTAAATTGGTGCAGGGGAGGGACGGACTCAGAGGGGACTTCTAACATCTAAGGGTAACAGATGCGGAGCCACGGAGTTCGGATGTAATGACGACAATGATCTTCAATAAAACCTTTTGTATATAGCTTGGACTGGACTTTGGTCTCTTGTGAGCTGGGACCCAGGGTGGCTCTGACAGTTAGGGTTAGGGTTAGGGTTAGGGTTAGGGTTAGGGTTAGGGTTAGGGTTAGGGGTTAGGGTTAGGGGTTAGGGTTAGGGTTAGGGTTAGGGGTTAGGGTTAGGGTTAGGGTTAGGGTTAGGGTTAGGGTTAGGGTTAGGGTTAGGGTTAGGGTTAGGGTTAGGTTAGGTTAGGGTTAGGGTTAGGGTTAGGGTTAGGGTTAGGGTTAGGGTTAGGGTTAGGGTTAGGGTTAGGGTTAGGGTTAGGGTTAGGGTTTTAGGGTTTTAGGGTTTTAGGGTTTTAGGGTTAGGGTTAGGGTTAGGGTTAGGGTTAGGGTTAGGGTTAGGGTTAGGGTTAGGGTTAGGGTTAGGGTTAGGGTTAGGGTTAGGGTTAGGGTTAGGGTTAGGGTTTTAGGGTTTTAGGGTTTTAGGGTTAGGGTTAGGGTTAGGGTTAGGGTTAGGGTTAGGGTTAGGGTTAGGGTTAGGGTTAGGGTTAGGGTTAGGGTTAGGGTTAGGGTTGGGTTAGGGTTGGGTTAGGGTTGGGTTAGGGTTAGGGTTAGGGTTAGGGTTAGGGTTAGGGTTAGGGTTAGGGTTAGGGTTAGGGTTAGGGTTAGGGTTAGGGTTAGGGT